>NW_024039479.1:0-7500 GCF_016077235.1 Cyprinodon tularosa | reverse complement strand
AATAGGCCACAATAGGCTATTTATTTTTAATTTTTTTTCAGAAAATTGAACCCACCATGTATCAAAAACAAAAACACACACAGATGGATCTTGAACAGCAAACAGTTCCCTATTTGATTGAACAAATCCAGTCAGTTTGAACACTGACAGTAGATATTCATCATCAGGCTGAGTTTATCCTTTAACATGATCTCAAGTTGTCTTTTAGAAAATACATTTGTTCATTAATCCTTATCAGACTAGCTGTAGAGAGGAGTTCATGGCAGCCAGAACCGTAACGATGAGCGCATGAAACAGATCTGACAGCAGAAACTGCAGATTTCAAGAATCAGAAGCGAGGAAATTAGTAGGGCTGAAATAATTACAGTAGCAGCCATTCAAAATGGCCTTCCCCAGTGAAACGCCAGCCAAATGACAGCCCACTTCCCTGCAACTCCCATCAAAATCCCCTCCATAAACCCAACATATCTTTTTACTATGACTCCACCCTTTTACTGAATTACAGGGTCTGACCAGGAAATGGTGCTTCTCTTTAGGTCTTAATGTCCACAAATCATGACAGAATATTTTAGTGCAAAGATTAATGTTTAAAAAGGAATTGAAGGGAACCAACCAAGGACCAGCCAAGGACCTGCCAAGGGCCAGCCAAGGACCAGCCAAGGACCAGCCAAGGACCTGCCAAGGGCCAGCCGAGGACCAGCCGAGGACCAGCCGAGGACCTGCCAAGGACCAGCCAAGGACCAGCCAGGGACCAGCCAGGGACCTGCCAAGGACCAGCCAACGACCAGCCAAGGACCAGCCAAGGACTAGCCAAGGACCAGCCAGGGACCTGCCAAGGACCAGCCAAGGACCAGCCAAGGACCAGCCAGGGACCAGCCAGGGACCAGCCAGGGACCAGCCAAGGGCCAGCCAGGGACCAGCCAAGGGCCAGCCAGGGACCAGCCAAGGACCAGCCAGGGACCAGCCAAGGACCAGCCAGGGACCAGCCAGGGACCAGCCAAGGACCAGCCAGGGACCAGCCAAGGGCCAGCCAAGGGCCAGCCAAGGACCAGCCAAGGACCAGCCAGGTACCAGCCAAGGACCAGCCAGGGACCAGCCAAGGACCAGCCAAGGACCAGCCAGGGACCAGCCAGGGACCAGCCAGGGACCAGCCAAGGGCCAACCAAGGTCCAACCAAGGACCAGCCAGGGACCAGCCAAGGGCCAGCCAAGGACCAGCCAAGGACCAGCCAAGGACCAACCAGGGACCAGCCAAGGACCAGCCGAGAACCAGCCAGGGACCAGCCAAGGACCAGCCAGGGACCAGCCAGGGACCAGTCAAGGACCAGCCAAGGACCAGCCAGGGACCAGCCAAGGACCAGCCAAGGACCAGCCAGGGACCAGCCAAGGACCAGCCAAGGACCAGCCAGGGACCAGCCAGGGACCAGCCAAGGGCCAGCCAAGGACCAGCCAAGGACCAGCCAAGGACCCATCAAGGAAAGTGGGGACATTGTAAATCGCTACTAAAGTGATCGGAATAACAGATCATTGAAATAACCGTCAACTAATTCAGTAATCGATTAATGGTTAACTGGAGTACATAGACTAAAACAGGCATCCCCAAACTCGGCCCTCAAGGCCCGCTTTCCTGCAGGTTTTAGAGGTTTCCTTGCTCCAGCACAGCTGATTTTAAATGAGAGCTGATTAACAGGCTTTTGGTCTACTGCAATCATTATAACCAGCTGTGCTGAAGCAGAGAAACCTCTAAAACCTGCAGAATAGGGGGCCTTGAGGACCGAGTTTGGGGATGCCTGGACTAAAACATGCATTTAGCTGACAGAGTGACCCACTTAGAGCAGCAATTATATCTAAATTGTAAAAAGTACAACACTTTGCATTTAAGATTAAAAATATATACAGGTGCTGGTCATAAAATTAGAATATCATGAAAAAGTTGATTGATTTCAGTAATTCCATTTAAAAAGTGAAACTTGTATATTATATTCATACATTACATACAAACTCATATATTTCAGATGTTTATTTTGTTTAATTTTGATGATTACAAATGACAACAAATGAAAATCTCAAATTCATCATATCAGAAAATTAGAATATTGTGAAAAGGTTCAAAATTGATGGCCCCTGGTGCCACACTCTAATCAGCTAATTAACTCAAACCACCTGCAAAAGCCTTTAAATGGTCTTTCAGTCTAGTTCTATAGGCTACACAATCATGGGGAAGACTGCTGACTTGACAGTTGTCCAAAAGACGACCATCGACACCTTGCACAAGGAGGGCAAGACACAAAAGGTCATCGCTAAAGAGGCTGGCTGTTCACAGAGCTCAGTGTCCAAGCACATTAATAGAGAGGCGAAGGGAAGGAAAAGATGTGGTCGAAAAAAGTGTACAAGCAAGAGAGATAACCGCACCCTGGAGAGGATTGTGAAACAAAACCCCTTCAAAAATGTGGGGGAGATTCACAAAGAGTGGACTGCAGCTGGAGTGAGTGCTTCAAGAACCACCACACACAGACGTATGAAAGACATGGGTTTCTGCTGTCCCATTCCTTGTGTCAAGCCACTCTTGAACCACAGACAGCGTCAGAAGCGTCTTGCCTGGGCTAAAGAGAAACAGGACTGGACTGCTGGTGAGTGGTCCAAAGTCATGTTCTCTGATGAAAGTAAATTTTGCATTTCCTTTGGAAATCAAGGTCCCAGAGTCTGGAGGAAAAGAAGAGAGGCACTTCATCCACGTTGCTTGAAGTCCAGTGTAAAGTTTCCACAGTCAGTGATGGTTTGGGGTGCCATGTCATCTGCTGGTGTTGGTCCATTGTGTTTTCTGAGGTCCAGGGTCAACGCAGCCACATACCAGGAAGTTTTAGAGCACTTCATGCTTCCTGCTGCTGACCAACTTTTTGGAGATGCAGATTTCATTTTCCAACAGGACTTGGCACCTGCACACAGTGCCAAAGCTACCAGTACCTGGTTGAAGGACCATGGTATCCCTGTTCTTAATTGGCCAGCAAACTCTCCTGACCTTAACCCCATAGAAAATCTAAGGGGTATTGTGAAGAAGAAGATGCAATACACCAGACCCAACAATTCAGAAGAGCTAAAAGCCACTATTAGAGCAACCTGGGCTATCATAACACCTGAGCAGTGCCACAGACTGATCGACTCCATGCCACGCCGCATTGCTGCAGTAATACAGGCCAAAGGAGGCCCAACTAAATACTGAGTGCTGTACATGCTCATACTTTTCATGTTCATACTTTTCAGTTGGCCAACATTTCTATAAATCCTTTGTTTTTATTGGTCTTCAGTAATATTCTAATTTTCTGATATGATGAATTTGAGATTTTCATTTGTTGTCATTTGTAATCATCAAAATTAAACAAAATAAACATCTGAAATATATGAGTTTGTATGTAATGTATGAATATAATATACAAGTTTCACTTTTTAAATGGAATTACTGAAATCAATCAACTTTTTCATGATATTCTAATTTTATGACCAGCACCTGTATATACGTCTTTCATCAATCGGCTCTATCTAGAACTCCTCAAGTGGAAATTTTTAGTTTCCCCTGGTTTAATTTAATAAAATATCTTCTTTAAGGAACCTTGGCTATCCGATTATTAATCAATTAATCAAAAAAAATATTGAAAGATCAATCCATCCATCATCCATTTTCGGTGAAAGAGTAATCAATTTGCCAAATAATCTTTATTTGCAGCCCTAGAGATGTGGATCCCTGCAGCCCTGCTATGTCTCAGCAGTGAGGGCAGACCATGGAGCAAAGGACAATGATGCACCTGGGAGTCCACCAGCATTTCCTCTGCTGCCCAGGTGTTCCTGATGGTTCCAGTCCACCCACATCTACTGTCCTCACTGGCAACAAGGCCAACACTGCACTGCAGAATCATTCCTTTAGTTACAGACGTGGACTGAAGCCTGGTTTATGTTCAGAAACCAGGTCGTCTGCGTGTGTGTGGTAGTTAACGCAGATATGCCTCCCTCCTTCTGCAGACACTCTGGTGCACCTCGCCAAAATTGTAGGTGACCGCAGACAGTGTTGCAATTCTACATCCGCTCTACACTATGCGTATTTCCTGTTTGTGCCTAATGGCAGAATCTCTGGCTGTAGTTCAGTCCACCCCGCCGTGCACACCTCGGACACTATCCCAGACCCCGTGCAGGACGCTAGGTTGTAGCTCTGTGTGACGGTCTGTTGGTTTGCACCCAAAGCCAAAACACGCAGCGCCACGGCCAGTCTTTGGGGAACACACACAGGTGAACTGTGTGTTGTCCAGCGTTGGATGAGGGGTTGTAGACGGCGAACAAGCTCGTCAAACTGACACACGGACACCCACAATCCTAGCTAGTTCCTGATTGGCCCTCTGGCGTGGCGTGGAATAACAGCGCAGACCAAGCCTCAACATTGGGCATAAATCAAAAATACCTGCGTCATACCTGTGACAAGCTAATTGCTACACACTGCTGCAGGAGGATAACCAGCCCTTACATCCTAAGAGCAAAGAAAAGGTTTTATTCTGCCAGACTCTTCAGGCCATTTCTGCCTCCAAAGGTTCAACAGTTACAGGTATAAAAGAAGTGAGGAAAAGCAGATCCTCTGCCTGTTGAAAAAAACTAAATTAATTAAGTGCATTCACACGCTTCCCTCAGCCAGTTACTTAAACCAAGAAACATTTTGTAGCAGAACTCATTCACCTGTGAAATGGTCCAATTAGCCGTTTTCTGAGCCGTTTCTCTAAAGTGTTGCAGGAATCAAATTCAAAATGAAGAAATTATATTTAACTAAAGGGAAATCAGGCAGCTGCAAATAAAGGCTACTTTTATATACATCTCCACCTCTTTGGCTCTGGGGTTTGTTTTCATTGAGTAGTATCTCTTTGCCATCCATCACCATCCTGTGGGATGCAGCTGCAGCTCACATTCTCTCTCTCCATCTTTCTTTGCTCTAAATTGAAGGTCTGTCAGCAATCCCATTAAGCGGGCTGAGTGGGGAAGCCTTAAAGGTTCACCACAGGTCAAAACTTAATCCTTCAACCAATCAATTTATCCATAATGGATGAAGATCAGAGGAAGGCAGGGCAGCCAGGAAGAAAATCTAGCAAACAGGAAGTATCAAACGGTTTCTAAAGCTCTGATCTCTGCTGCTTTATTCACTGTTAACGCCCACCTTCAATAAAAGCTTCATTTGGGGAATTTCTCCATCAAGCAGGCATCAGCTCATCAGACCCTTTTCCTCCCAGTTCTTCACTACTGATGATGGTTGCAGATTACATAAAGCAGAACGACAGGAAGACGAGATCCAACTCACTTTGCTTCAACAGATACAGCAGCTCAAAGCCATAATGAATTATTGGCAGAACGTCAAACTGTCAAACTTCATAAAGAAGAGAGACCATAAGGTTGATCCAAATTGAAAGCATTTCAGCAGCTTAATAGAACTGATAAGAAAACAAACCCAGAGTGGTCTGATGCAAACTGGATGCAGTCTGAAATGGATCCTCTGTAAAGGTGCTGAATGTCCAGGACCAACAGGCTGAATCGCAGCAATCTCTCCGCTACCTGGTGAAGGCAGGAGGACAAAGTTCACCTGGACGACTCCAGGAAGGGACAGAGCCATGGAAGGATGCTGCCATGTTTGCAGGCAGATGCTGCAGATCTTCTACAGGCTGCTGAGGAGAGTGAAATCTCTTCCTCCATCATCTGCTGGAGCAACAGCATCAGGGTGATGACTGAAAGAAGCTGATGAAGGCCGGCTCTGATGCGTCCAACCTCGAGGACAAGCAGGGGTACAGCAGAGTGTGGCCCTGCTGATAGCTACGCTGACCCACAGCAGAAAGAGCAGCACTTTAAAGGGAAAGTGCATTCAGCAAGGAATAATCAACGGATCATTTTTTATACCTAAAACTAAAATTTTGCGTGACATCACAGTGCAGTAAGTCTAGCGCCATTCTCCCCGCTTTACAAGCAAAATCAATGGGAACTACTAGACACATCTGCAATCAACAACAATTATTGAAGATTTCCAGAGGACTTCACCATTGAAATTCACCAGAGCTATAGTGAAACTGACAATTCCCACGTGCATGGCAGCTGGATGTTGGAATACATCGGGTAAAAGTGAAAAAAAAAAGAGTTATTCCACTTTTCTGATTCCTGATCCTCCACGGACGGGTTGGTCGTTGGATCACCAACTTGAAGAGGGAGGATTTGCCATCGAACTTCTGGCCAGAGAAAAAACACGTAATATGTAGCCAACATTTGGAAAAAGAATGTTTTCAAAATGACTTGGATAATAGCGTATTGTGACAAACACCAGATACAGCACTGGGACTTGATCAACAGCCGATACCGCACCGTGACGTTACACAAACCAGTAGGTGGCAGTCATGTTCTTTGACAAACATGGATGCCTCCAGTAAAGCACATTCACATGAAAATTACTCTGAATTAAAAACCCTGATCATTTATTGAACAGGATGGAATAATTTTTGTGTTTAAAGAACTTTCAGAAGTTTGGATTCTGAAGATGAACTTTTCCTTTAACAACAAAACGCACTGATCCCATACTCCAACATCAGCTACTGACCAATCAGCTGCTTCATATAGTGGATGAATGAAGCTGATCAGTGCTCTGAGCCAGTCCTGTTTCTTCCTGTTCAGAGGGAGTTTTTCCTCTCCACTGTCGCTACAAGTATGCTTAGTGTGAGGGATTGCTGAAGAGTCAATGAGTCGATGCAATCAGCTGGTTTTCCTTAGATAGAGAACTTTGAATCAATCTAACTGGATGATCTGGTTGAATCGTCTCTATAAAGTGACCTCAAATGATATGATGTGAATTGGCGCTATAGAAATAAACTGAATAGAATTATATTGAAATGAACTCAGTCTGTCTGACTGAACCACACTAGCAGCAGGTCATGAATGAATGAAAAGCGCTGGCTGGGTCATATAGACCTTAAACCCTCTGAGACCCCAGCAGACACCAAATGTGTCTCATTTCTGTCATTAGGAGAAGCTGCTGTTCTAACGGTCGCATCTCTAGGCTTTGCTGCCAACGGCTGCATGTTGGGTCCTTTTAAAAGCAACAGTAGCTGAAACGTTAGCCTCTGGTTGATCTTTTCAAAGAGTTTAAGCCTGTCATTAAAAATGTCTGGCTTTAAGCAGAAACAGAAGAAACTTCGATAAAATAAAAAAGAGAAAAGGGTTAGTTAGGGTTAGAAGCTAAAATACCTCCCATCATGCTCCTTTTCCCCTGCCTGTTTACATTCTCAGGGTTACAGTATCATCCCGTAATCTGCTCCTCATCACATGTTGAGACAGGAGGCAGCCTGGCGGGTTATGTGCTGCACCATGATGGAGGTATGACCTGAGATGAGCAGCGTTGTTCCTGTGCAGCATGCAGTAGATCTCCGCTTGCCTTCAAAGACTTCAGCCTTTACACAATATTCTAATACCTGCTGGAAAAATCCAGCATTTAAAA